>NC_066582.1:254224511-254249511 GCF_024323335.1 Lathyrus oleraceus | reverse complement strand
ACAGATGACGTGAATTGCGGATTTCTTTGGCGCCCCTCAAGGGATGGTAGAGAACCAGGATTTGATCTTAGGAGAATACCCAATAATAAATCAGGCCCAATAGATTGTACCCGATGGTGTTGAAGTCGACCATGGCCAATAGGGAGAACCCCTTAGGGTCGAACAACAAATACTTAGGGAAAGAGAAGCCCCAATAATAGTGATGGTCAATCGAAACCAAAACGTTGACGAAATCACTCATCAGGTTCAATAGGGCGAAGTTATAGAGGGTAATAATTTGGCAGCCATGGTCGAAAGGATTATGGCGTGAAATGGGGTAAACATAGGCCTGCGCAGACCAAATAATACATCTCCTTTGTTTAAATATTTATTGCAAACTGAACTTCCCAGGGAATGGAAAGTCCCAAAATTCACAAAATTCTATGATGATACCAGCGAATCTATTGTCGAACATATAGCCAGGTATTTGACTAAGGCTGGGGATATTGCCAACAACGAGAACTTAAAGATAAGATATTTCCCTAGTTCCCTCATGAAAAATTCTTTCACTTGGTTAACCATACTCCCAGTGAACTTCATCCATGGTTAGACTCGTTTAGAAAGATTATTCCATGAACAGTTTTATATGGGACAGTCTAAGATCAGTTTGAAGGAATTGGTGAGTATTAAGCGTAAGTTTAGTGAGCCAATAAATGATTATCTAAATAGGTTCTGGTTGTTGAAGGTAAGGTACTTCACACAAGTGCCTGAACAAGAACTAGTCGAAATGGCTGTCGGTATTTTAGATTATTCCATTAGGAAGAAGATACACACCCAATATTTAAGAGATATGGCCCAATTAGCATACCAAGTTCGACAGGTAGAACATTTAAAATCCGAAAAGGCTAGGGAAAGTAAGAATAACATGTCATACCCTAATTTTTAAGCCTAAGATCCCACATGTTATTTGCATCCTTGCATACAAACAAGATCACATCTTTGTCCTCTCCCTTTCATCTTTGGGTTGGCCTTTTGCAAAACTAAGTGGCAAAACTCAATCCTTTTCGCCTCTTCTTCGACTGGAAAAGGAAGATTTCGAATGGGGACAAGAACATAAGGAAGCATTCAAAAAAATCAAAGATTATCTTGTTCGTACCTCAATTCTATCACCTCCTTGTAGAAGTAAAAGTATAAGGTTATATATTCATGCATCTGATGTAACTATAGGGAGCATGCTTGCTCAAGAGGATGAAAATGGCATCGAAAGAGCCATTTATTATCTTAGTCGAGTCCTTAATAATGTAGAAACTAGGTACAGTATGGTTGAAAAATTGTGCACGTGTTTGTACTTCTCTTGCACTAAACTAAAGCACTATATAAATTCGGTTGATGTGTATGTTTCATCTCATTTTGACATAATAAAACATATGCTTTATAAGCCAATCTTACATAGTAGAATTGGGAAATGGGCACTTTCTTTAACTGAGTATTCTTTGACCTACATGCCTTTGAAATATATGAAAGGGCAAGTAGTTGTAGATTTTATCGTTGATCATGCTATGGTCGAAATGCCCCAAGCCTTTGTAGAACTTGAACCTTGTAAATTATATTTCAATAGTTCTAGTCATAAATAAGGAACTGGGATTTGACTTCTAATCATTTCTCCTAACAAAATTCCAACAAAATTCAAGTACTGGATAAAGGGTTCTTGCTCGAAAAATGAGGCTGGATATGAAGATTTGATAGTTGGTCTCGAAATCTTATTGGAATTGGGGACAACTAGAGTCGAAATCAGTGGTGATTCTGAACTGGTTGTCAAATAGATAAATAGGGAATACAGATGTCTCAAAGAAAATTTGATCATGTATTTTGTGGTAGCAAATAGATTGCTGCAAAAGTTTGACTACGTGAACATTAGGCACATCCCTCGACTCAAAAATCAAGACGCTAATGATTTGGCCCAAATTGCTTCTGGGTACAAAATGTCGAAAGAAAAATTGGAAGATTTAATTGAAGTTCGAGGAAGAGTAATGGAAACCAAGTTATCTCCATCAGATTTGGAAATGACAAAGTTGGGATTTAGAGACGGAGAATTTTTTTGAAATATTGGCCATAGATAACTTGACAACCACGGATTGTAGAAAGCCAATAGTAGATTATCTGGAAAACCCAACAACATTTGCATAGCGAAAAAATCAAGTATTGTGCTTTAATTTATAGTCTTATGGGAAACAATTATTCAAGAATACACCTGAACGAATTCTGCTTAAATGCCTTAGTGAAAGTGAGGCATATTTGGCTCTATCAAATGTCCATAGTGGGGCATGTGGGGCTCATCAAGTTGTTCATAAAATGAAGCGGTTTTTGTTTCGACAAGGAATGTATTGGCCTACAATATTGAAAGACTACATTATGTTTGCTAAAGGGTGTCAAGAATGCCAGATACATGCAGGCATTCAACATGTTCCTGCAAGCAAACTACATTCCATAATAAGGCCTTAACCCTTTAGAGGTTGGCCATTATATTTGGTTGGTGAGATTCGGCCGGCCTCATCTAAAGGTCAAAGGTATATTTTAGTAGTTATTGATTACTTTACTAAATGAATCAAAGTTATACCTTTGGTGAATGTTGATCAAGAAGCGATGATTCAATTTATCCAAAGGCACATAATTGATAGGTTTGGAATCCTTGAGACTATTACAATTGATCAAGGATCAGTGTTCACTGGTCGAAAGATGCAAGAATTTGCTAAAGAAATAGGGATTAAATTGCTAACGTCTACGCCTTATTAGGCTCAAGCGAATGGTCAAGTCGAAGCAGCAAACAAGGTAGTGATTGGGTTAATAAAGAAGCACGTGGGGAAAAAGCTAAAGAATTGGCATAAGACTTTGGATCAAATTACTTGGGCTTGTCGAACGTCTCCTATGGAAGCCACAAATGCTACACATTTTTGTTTGAGTTATGGGCATGACGCAATTTTACCAGTTGAAATCTATCTTCAATCAACTAGAATTCAGAGGCAATGCGAGATTCCGTCTGAGTCGTATTGGAATATGATGATTGATGAACTAGTTAACTTAGATGAAGAAAGGTTAAAACCCTTAGAGTTATTGAGAAGGCGGAAGAAGAGAGTAAAGAAAACATATAATAAAAAGGTCAAAATTAAAACATTTTCGACTGGAGATTTGGTATGGAAGGTAATCCTATCTATGGATCGAAAAGATAGAACGTTGGGTAAATGGTCCCCAAATTGGGAAGGATCTTTCCAAATTATCAAAGTTTTTTCGAATAACGCTTATGAAATCGAAGAGTTAGCAGAAGATAAAAGACCCCTGAGGGTAAATAGGATATTTGAACAAATATAAACCTATACTTCAGGAGATATTAACAAAATAAATGCATGTGCAACATAAAAGCCAAAATGGTAAATTAAAAGGCCAAAATGGTAAATTAAAATGCCAAAATGGCTAAAGTTATTCATTACAAAAATACGTTATCCAGGAATTCCGAAGTCAGAAAATAAAATTGATACAACGTCCAACTAAGTGCAGAAATAAGTTGGGGGAGAAGCCTTCATTCGACTGTTCTTTGCAATGGACACCTGTAGGCGACAAACTTGCATGCTCTTAATATCTTTGTTTTCTTTATTGATGATGTTGTGGGTTGGTAGTGAAGGCTCAAAAGTGGCATTTAACCATAATTGGAGTAACCAGTATGGGCCAGCTAGTAACAGGTTTGTCCCTAGTTGATAGGTCTTCAGAATTTCGAAAACTTCTTTCAAATACTCATAAAGTGAACCCAGGATCAGTTGACTTAGGGAGATGTTGTGTCCAACATGTAGTTGGTTCGCCAGGGTTAAAAATATTTTCGCCACTTAAAGAGACTTTGAGTAGAATATACAGTGTGACAACCAAAGTTCCAGGAAGGCAATATTCTCTTTGTTAGAAACTTCATCATTTTTAGTGTTGTGATGGTCAGATATATAGTGATTGAAGGTGGCTCTGTTAGCATCAAAATTTATGGTGTTTTCGTTCATGTCGCTTGGGTCAAAGACTTATCCAGTTGGTCGAAAATCAGTGATAACAATAATGTCGAAAAGGGTAGGAATCAACATTCCATATGGGAAATGGAAAGTATTACGAGTACTATCCCAAAAATATAAAGGGGCTATTAACATATTTTGACTATATCCTGCCCCTACTTTCGACAGTTGAATCATGTCATAAATACCAATTTCTTTCCAAAATTAGGATTTCTCCTTCTCAACTTTGGTAAACCAAGTGAGATAGGGTTCAGGGTCTTTCGACAAGGGGCAGAGCGAAACGCTCTAAGAGCGTCACTCATATAGTTTAGATTGATATGCTTTTTTATTTCTAAGGCTTTAGCCAAAGACTTCGCCTGATTATCATCTACAATTTTTACTTAGGAATCATTAGTTTCCGGATTACTGGCTAAGGATTTTGTACGATGATAAGTAGGGAAAAACTTTTTGAGTTTTTCACCATCAGCAATAGGGTCAAGCAAAGGACCCATATACGCATGAGTTTTACCAGCAATAGTGAGAGGAATCAATACCTGGGATTGATAGATTTTTCGGTTTTCTTCAAGGAGAGGAGGTTCAGGAACGTATTCTTGATTTCCTACCAGTGATGGTTTTTCAATCTGGGTTACGGGTGATAAGAAATCTTGATGTTGTTTGCCAACTTTGTTGTTCATGGTTTCTGAAGATGCCACTATTGAAGATTTGAACTTTAGAAGAGGAAGAGCTTATGTAAGTTGTTTTTAAGAAGGAATCCATGAAAATTAGAGGTTATGAGCTCAAGAAATGGAAAGTTTACAAAGGAGGAAGATAAAGAATATTTATAGATAGAGAAAAATTCGTTCACATTTCCTTTGTGATGACAAGTGGAACGAATAGTGGGACGCGTGTATGTTTTTCATTGGTTGAGCAGGCGGTTGCCCTTTTAGTTGTTATACTGCTCCCACAATATAGGGATAATGATGGTGTTTACAGTTCACACGTTTCCGATAGGACATTGTAGAAAAGTGGTCATGATGACTATGACGTCACAATAATAAGGATTGTCGCATCAAAGCTTTCAAAAAATGTCTATTTCTCCATTTGGTCGAAAAAGACATTTTTGGGGGGCAATTTATTAGCTGTAACTTCGACACTCAAAAAGATATAAGAAGTAAAATATAAAACTTAAGGAAATATTTGAAAGAAATCCAAGCCGACTTCAACGCGAGTTAGGCAAAGCCTTTTCGACTGGAATTTGGCAAGGAAATTGCTATATTGTCGAAATAGCATTATAGGATTCAAAAGTTTCTGAAATGGTTTGAAGATGAGTTCAACGAAGATAATTCAAATTAAGGTTAATAACCATATTTTAGCCTTATCCGTTCCTTCAAAAGACGAGTGGAGGCCTATGAAAGGCGAAACACATGCAAGCAAGAACGTGCCATTTTCTGGAGAAAAGACCGTTTGTTACCGTTACTGTCGAAGTAGTATAAATATGAGTCTTAGCATTAGGATTCAGGGTGTTCAGTATTGTATCAAACTCAAAACCACTCAAAGTATCTAAGTGTTATTAAGAAAAGAGTTTTCTAAGAATATGTACGTATGGAACACCATATTTTCATTCAATGTCAATTTATTTATATTAAATTCATTTTCATTCCATTTACATTCCTGTCAAAATTATGTTCTTTCTTCATACTTTCTATAAATCTTATTTGCATTACTTTTAATTACAACATTATCATCGAAGAACTTACTAGTAAAACAAACCTTAAACATAAACTATACACATATATTCTGGGATCAATCTAGTTGATCGTGTAAGTAAACAAAGTATCAATTTTGTAAGACTAGCGTTTGTTTACCAAAATTCAAGGTAAACAGTCGCCTCTTCATACCTTTTGCACAATTATACTAATACAATAAGTTTTCCAAAATTTAGCATTCATCAAGACTAGTACCGAACAATGTAGGTTTTGCCGATTGTCATGTGCATGTTCTATACTGGTCGATGTGATGGGATAAATGAAATATCTAATAGCTAAACTTTGGGGTTGACTTAACTAAAATTATTATAATAAGATTATATATATTTAGAAGAAAAAGATTAGACACAATGAAATCTAACCAGTTGAATTTGACTTACCTTTGACATTGTCGTTTAGGCGAAATAAATGAGAAGCATATTTCCAAACTCAATAAAGATGGAATCATGGACTCTTTTATTTATGAATCATTTGAGACATATAGATTTTGCTTACTTGGAAAGATGATTGATGAGAGTCTATCACATTATATTTTTAGGAGTTAATTTCATTATTTTTAAGTATTTTTGTACTGTTAATGCATTTCTATTTTTTAGTTTTTAATAAAGATTCTGAAGAATCATGAAAAATACCAAATCAAGTCGTAATCATCCTAAACCATAAAATTTTTATAATATTTTACTTTAAAAATTACTATGACGAAGAAAGGGAAGAATTGGCGCACACAAAAAATGGAAGGAAAACATAGAAGATTTGCAAACGACAATCAGTAATGGCGCATCTATACCTCATAGATGTGTTATCCAAGTACATATGGCCATATGGGCGAATAACATAGTTATGGTATTCAAACATTTTGCTAGAGAATTGCGAAAATTGTCAAACTAGAGTAGTCGAACAATAGCGGAACGGCTAGATCTAATAGTGTCGTGCCTATATACCTTATTGCAAAGTTATCTAAATACAAATGGTCATAGGGGCGCTTACAATAGCATAGCGATGATATTCAAACATTTTGACACGGAATTGTGAAATTGTCAAAAGAGATGAATCGAACAATAGTGGTGTGGTTAGTTCTAATAACGACGCAGTCTCTTGTTTTTAGAATTTTTCTTTAAATGGTAAAACATATTTTGTCATTATGATCTGAATTTTTAAGAGGCGAAGACATATTTTTGTATCAAGGAGAAGGGGAGACAAAAGCTACCATTAGGGAATCATCATTTATCACTGTAAGTCTTATTTCTTTCTTTTTAATCGTAATAGCCATGAAACTCTTAAGAATGATTGGCTATTTCACTTAGATTAAGTTCTCCTTGGATGATTTTATCCTTACCATGTGACACAATGTAATCCTTCTTGATTATCTTTATAACAAACCTTTGTTTAATCAAGTAAATGATATTATTTGTGTTTAATATTGTCTGTTGTGCATGGAATTAAGAGAATTGATTTAAATGAAAATTGAGACCTAATCAGATATTTACGTATTTGATTAATAATATAGTGGGACTATTATGATTGATAGCAATATGGTAAAATTAGCATCAGTTATTAGTCTAGTTTTACGTGTTATAAAACTTTCATCATTTGTGATTATATTCTCCCTGGTTCTTCGAAGTAGCCAGACGAAACAAATTATTTAGTAGACAATTTGTTGAATAAGGTACAACGGGTCCACCCAATCGAGCATGCTTGTTTTCCTCACACTTTTTTGCGGAGCAGACTAAGAGTTTAGGTCCGCACCTATCTAATACATTTGTCCCGGCCCGTCCCTTTTTTTTGTGTGCAAGTTTTAGCGGACACATGCATTTTCATAAATTTTTGTAATTTTAAACTTAAAAAGACGTAGTGTATGTAGGTTCTCCCACCCCGCCATCATTTTTTTCGGGCAAAACATATTTTAGATCGCACCTTCAACTATGTTTGTCCCGTCCCGACCAATATTTTGTAGTTTTTTGGAAGATAGACCTAAATGGGACGTGTGTCCGTTTTCCACCCCTATAAGATAGATTGTACTTAAATAAATTTGTTCAACTTACAATTCTAATGATCAGGTAGATTTATAAATATCTCATAAAAGACAAATCAATGAAGTTGTTCATATTCGATGTGACTCCATTTTTATATTGTTTTTACATTTTCATTAATATTCCGTTCAAGAATTTATCATGAATAAAATGTATGTACATATTGTAGAGAACTCATATTTTGACATTAAAATTGTGATTGTTGGAAATCCCCCAAAACCTATGGAGAATTTCAATCAATCTTGATGAACAAGATTGTAACTACTCACACAATAACAACGAAAATAGAAGAATAATGGAGAAAGAGAGAGTGTATAGAATGATGAAGGAAAAGAGTAATATAATTCTGCAGAGTTTCTCTCTGCCCACAAACTGTGGAAAACTTCTTATTCACTTTACAACTTCAAAATACTGTGAATACAATGTTATGAATGCTCTATTCACCACTATTACAAAATAAGGGTTACTCCCTCTATTTATAGAT
This sequence comes from Lathyrus oleraceus, assembly GCF_024323335.1. Taxonomy (NCBI): domain Eukaryota; kingdom Viridiplantae; phylum Streptophyta; class Magnoliopsida; order Fabales; family Fabaceae; genus Lathyrus; species Lathyrus oleraceus. The sequence continues at coordinate 254,241,230 of NC_066582.1, read as the reverse complement.
TTAGGTTAACTTGGACCTCTAGACAAAGCCCAAACCTATAAAAGCCCAAAATTATAAAAGTCCAAAATAGCTAACACTACTCAACACACTAGATGGTTCAACACTTCCTTGCTTCTGTCGAGCAACCTGCTTCGACACAAGGAATTACAATTCAACACACCACCTAATTCATTGTGTCTAATCTATCTACATTTATCATAGCTCTTAGCCTTCTGAACACTTCGACTTGCACTCCCTTCGTCATGATGTCTGCAATCTGATTCTCAGTTCTACAGCGTTCCACATTCATCTTCCCTTCTACTACCTGCTCTCGAAGATAATGGAACCTCATTTCGACGTGCTTGCTTCGACCATGTGCTATCGGATTCTTCGCCAGATTGATAGCTGACATGTTGTCGATCTTCATGGTAATTGCTCCATGACTCTTCGATGTTATCTCTTCGACCAGATTCACCATCCATGTTGCTTGACATGCACAAAGAGAAGCGGCTATGTATTCTGCTTCGCATGATGATAATGCCACTACTGGCTCTTTTCTCGAACTCCAAGCAACTGGTGCACCATCTTTTTGGTGATGGCAATTAATTTTACTGTCGTCCTTTTGGTGCCAGAGAACCTGTTCGGTTTCCGCTCTCACATCAGAAACGACCTTTGCAAGATTGAGTGTCGACTCGAGGGTTGGCATTGATTTGGCATTCTACCCCTATTACTTTGGTGCTGTTAGAATCCATTGCATTTTCTTTCTGCATTTCCCCATTGCATTTCAAAGGACAAAATTTGGATCTTTTCGTATTTAATTACCTTCCACCACGAATGTATGAAAACTGTTGTCATTCTTACCTTCTGGTTCAAGTTAATTAAATAGGGGCAGCTGTCATACCCTAATTTTGTCCGGCCATATTTAAATTTTCATAGAATTGATTTCATTTTTATTTTTGCATCATATGCATAGCATGACAAACATTACATCATGAATAATACCTAAAATGTCAATCAGAATGAATTTATTTGAGAATACAGACAAATCGGTTGAATCGTTAAAATTTGAGGAAACGGTGTATTTTTCAAATAATATGTTTTGTGCTGACAATTTTGGTGTGATTGATTTAATTTTTCGAGCAAACTTATACTCGTTTCTATTTCTAATTAGTAACATTTTTGGTTAGTTACTTAAATTAAAGTAATTAGAATGTATTTAAATTAAATATTAATTAGATTTTCTTATAATTTCATTTTCTTAAATCAATAATAATGGTTTGAAAAAAATAAATATATATTGTGTACATTGGATTCTATGGACAGCTGTTATTTCTCTCTCTCTCAAACGGTTACAAAAAAAATCAGAAAAAAAGATCTCAAAGATCCTCTCACTACGCGTCCTTCTCTTATTATCCCTCACGTCTCTCCATCTGACAACTCACAAAAATTTCCCACAAAATCTCTCAGAACCTCTCTCTCCTCCTCACACGCCTCACTCCCTCATTTCATCCCCCTCACTTTCGTTCTCACACCCACACCACCATTCATTCTCATCTTCATCTTCCTAACGTCTCCTTCTTCCTCGACCAACATCTCGCCGTCATTAACCCTTCATCGCTCACCTTCACCACCTTCGAATTACCATCAAAACCCTCCGCCTCCTTCCATCTTCATCACAAACTCAACCACCGGCGAAACCCCACCTCTCTGCCGTCTACCACCAACATCCGCCACCGAAAACCCTTTAACCACCGCACAGCCTTCACAAAATTCCTCACGCGACCTCACAATCCCTTAACCTCTTCATTTTCACCGTTAACCTTCATCCAACAAAACCACTTCACCAACAACCTCATCTCTCTCACCATGCAAATCGACCACCGCCACTAAACCACCCTTCACCGTCAAACTCACATCTTCATTCACCACTGAAAAACCCCACCGTGAATCGCGATTCACCTCACCGTTCATCTTCATCATCCTTCAACCTCCGACGAAACCCAACCCTTTTCTCCGTTCTCTCCATCTCCGTCTCGCAGCCACATCACTCACCAAGATCGACCCCCACACAACAAACCCTCTTCGCCGTCGCCGATACACCGTCACGAAGTTCTCCACCCTCCAAGCTCCTTCGCATTCGCCGCCACAGCACAACAATCCAACAACAATAGCATTCCGCAAGCTCCTCCTTCCACATGTCCATAACCGAGCTCGAGTTGGAAATCTCCGACTCTGATATCTTCAAGAAGCTCAATTTACAGTGGCGCAAACTCATCAACATTGCCAACACAACAGCATTGTGGGTAACGGCATTCTAAGGCCATATTTTTATTATGTTGGTTATTTGTTCTACTGTAAGATTCTGTGTAAAGTTGGGTCTCTGTGATATTGATTTTGTTTCATAGCATTGTTTTAACCGTTAGGATGAATAAGTGTCATGCATAGTAGGTTTCTTTTGTCTTATTTTTCCCTGTGGATTCATTGTTATCATCTACTAGAGACTGGCGCATTGAGTGTTGCAGAAGTTTGTTGGTCTGTTGCGTTCAACATTTTGTTTAGAATGTGGGTTTACATTAAACTCTGAAATTGTTACTAAAGTCACTTTAGTCATATATTCAATTGGTGTGTGTAGGTTTTTTTTTTTTTTGATGATTTCAATTGCTAAGTTGTTTCCGTTCCAATTTTGTTGTTGGATTTCTTGAGTCCAGGTTATTAAATTTCTGGGAAAATATATATGTTGGTAGTGCATATACTGCTTAAGATGTTGCAACAATCCTGTAGGTAATCATAAGATACTGCGCTTCAAGGATATGCTATGCTTTTAAGGATATACTATGCTACTGTTATGACACTCGTTTTAGCTTTGGTCGCTATGTAAATATGGAAATAGAGTTATATTATTATCTTGTCCCATGCTTGCCCGATTTAATTAATGGATTCGACGACTCATGTCGCTATGCCACCAACAGTTCAATAAAGTAATTGAATATTTCACCGTGTTTTCATCTTCGCATACGACGTTTCGATGGTCGATATGTATAAACCGGTTCAGGAGCACATTGTGACCGATTTCATTTAACCCATTAAACTAACATTGCTAGTTATTTTCTATCACTTTTTAATTAAATTAAATTGAATTTTTTATTAATGAGCTAAGTCCGATTAATTAAAATTAATTAACTTAATTATTTTGATTCAATCAAATCTTAAGAAAATTAATTTGGTTAATTAGAAATTTATTGATTTAATTCAATTTCAATTCATCAACAACACAAACCAATTTCAAAAAAACACATCACACAATTCTCGATTCAAACATCGAGCCCATTTTAAAACACCTTTGTAAGTCGATTGCTCTTCGCATCGCCATCAACCTTACATAGCTTACTCTTGGGCTTCCTTACAATGAAACCTACTTGGTTATTGATTAATCGAGTAGATGAAATAATACACTAAATAAAATTCATTTCATTCATAAACACAAATTCAAATCATTTTTCCAAACCATTCAATTTCAAAAGAATTTTTCTTTTAAACATAAACTTGGGATGAAAAGGAGATAGGAAGCGTACGCTTCACTATTTCTCAAGCACTTGAATAATTGGCGTACGCCATATTGCTCGAGTTCTTGTCACCCGATTAAACCTTAATCATACATCATTCAAATCACATCTTCTAAATTAACTACAAATTCTACAACCATATAATTCATTATTTCCGATAATTAAGGATAGCAGGCGTACGCCTCACTATCTTTTGATTATTCGAATAATTGGTGTACGCCACATTGCTCGAATCTTCGTCATCAAATTAAAACCTTAAAACATACAATTTCAAATCACCTCTTATATCAAATCTAATTTCACAAAATGAATTACAACTTAAACTTCAATAGAGAATGGGAGGCGTACGCCTCACCATTCCTTGATTATTTGAATAATTGGTGTATGCCACATTGCTCAAATCATCTTTAAATCCAAACCTACCAATCCAAAATTCAAACTATTTCCGCAAATCAAATACAAATATCTAAAAACATGTCTTTCTTAAATTAAACCTCGGATGATAAAAGATGGGAGGCGTACGCCTCGCAGTCTCTCGATTATTTGAATAATTGGCGTACGCCATATTACACAAATTATCGACTTCCGACTAAAACACGCTAAATAAACTTGGATAAAGGAATAAGTGGCGTACGCCTCATTATTCTTTGAATAAGCAAGTAGGAGGCGTACGCCTCACTACCGTGCGTATTCAACATCCACAAACAAACTTTCAAAATAATTCGAACGAAAAAGGAATAGAAGGCGGTCACCTTATTATTCCTCGAAAGAATTGGATGATTGGTGTACACCATATTGCTCAATCTTTCGTCGTTCTTCAAAACACCTCAAACAAGTCAAATCAAACTTTTCGCCCCCGTGCGATTGAAACAACCCAAACCAAAACACCCAAACACATCAAATCAACTTGTCACCCCCGCGTGACCAAAACCCTTTCAAAAAGAACACTGTCAATCCTTTCTAATGCGCACAACAAACCAGTGCTAGAGCCTCCACCGAGAGTAGACAAGCCAGCGTTTAGCCGTTAGAACGCCGACCTACATAGTCGTTCATCAAAACCGAACACACCAAATATTCGTAGTAGCCCGAACTACGAATGCTCTGATTTCCTTATTGCACCATAAGGATACGTAGGCAGAAGATTGTTGTATCTTCGCGAGCACACTAATAAAAAACCTCCCATTTCCCCCTCCTGAGGTCTTCACCCATATCTATCATCAATTCTAATCACTCGAAGCAAGCGAAAAGCAGTCAATTAACAGTCAAATAGCAAAATCAGACTAAAAGGTTCCCGTTAAGTACAACGGACGTGATGGGTGCTAATACCTTCCCCTCACGTAATCGACTCCCGAACCCGAATAAGGTTGCGACGACCATTATTCTATTTTCTAAAGGTTTTATCGATATTTTCCTATTCCTTCATCGGAATAAATAAAGTTCGGTGGCGACTCTATTTCGAACAATATTTTTTCCGCGTCCTATCGCGAGGGATCGCATTATCATTTTTTCGAGGTGCGACACAATCGACACAGCTTCTCCCCGTAATTCATTGGGTAAATACTTGCCTTTCAACATACTTCTAACCATATTCATAATGGTTCTATTCTTCCTTTTTGCGATTCCATTCTGCTGCGGAGTGTAGGGTGGCACCACCTCATGCACAATCCCTTCTTTCATATATAATGCATCGAAGTCTTTCGATACATATTCTCCACCACCATCAGTTCTCAAAATCTTAATCTTTCGACCGCTCTGTCTTTCGACCATAGATTTAAACTTGGAAAATACCTCGATCACTTCACTTTTCTTCTAGATCAGGTAAGACCACAATTTTTGACTGAAATCATCTATGAATGTAACAAAGTATTTGTTACCTCCAATCGAATCCACCTGGAGAGGACCGCATACATCAGAGTATATGACTTCAAGAATTTCCTTCGACTTGCTTCATGCATCCTTACTGAAGATGTTCTTATGTTGCTTTGCATGCACACATTCTTCACACACTTTATTTGGAATGTTGATTTCTGGTAATCCTGAAACCATATTTCTTCTCTTCAAATCTCTAATGTCTTTGAAATTAAGATGGTCAAGTCTGTAATGCCATATCCATTCATCTCTGATGGCTGCTGTTGCAAGGAACTTATGCTCCATCACATTTAGTCCAATCTGGAAGGTTCTATTTTGAGACATTGGAGCCCTCAAGATCAACCTTCCATTTGAGTCGAGAACTCTCATCATCTTGTCTTCGATCGACACCTTGTAGTTCTTTTCAACCAACTGCCTTATGCTGAGCAAATTACTCTTCATGTCTGGTATGTACAACACATTTGAAATTACTGACCTCTTGCCATCTTTCCTCATAATCAGAACATCACCAACACCTTCAGCTGTTAGAGTGTTGTCATTTGCAAACTTCACCATGTTCTTCATTGAGGGCTTTATGTTGACAAACCAATCTTTTCTTCCAAACATGTGTGATGAGCATCCTAAGTCCAAGTACCACTGGTCCTTGAATCTCTTTTCTTCTCTTGTTGTAACCATTAACAACGTCTCTTCTTCTTCATGTTTTGCCAGCTTTGCATAAGTTTCTTGATTCTTCTGCTTTTCTGGAAAATCACTAGAATAATGACAATACCTTTGACAATTGTAACACTGAATGTGACTCTTGTCTGGCTTTTGACCACCACCTCTTCCTCTATCTGCAGCACCACCTCTTTGGTTGCCTTGGTTCCAGGGTTTTCTCTGATTCGACCAGTTTCCTTCTTGCTGATTTCGACCACTCGAATTGTTGTAACCTCATCTACCTTTGTTTCCATTCCAGCTTCCTTTTCCTTTTCTTTCTTTTGCGGATTGAGTCTGCAAAGCCATATCACTCTTCGACTTTCCTGCAGCTCTTTCAGCCATTCTTTGTTCATGAGATTCAAGCGTCCCTTGAAGCTCTTCCTTTGTCAATTTTGACAAATCTTTCGACTCTTCTATGGCTACTACCACATGGTCGAACTTTGGAGCCAACGACCTCAAGATATTTCCAACAACAGATCTTGATGTCAACACTTCTCCACATACCTTGATTTGATTCACCAGTTTCGTAACCTTGGTGAAGAAATCAATTATGCTTTCATTGTCTTCCATCTGAAGCAATTCATATGTTCTTTTGTGTGTTTGTAACCTCACCTCTTTCACCTTCTCTGCGCCTCCAAACGATTTCTCCAGAATTTCCCATGCTTCTTTCGTTGACTCTACATCACTAACCTTTTCAAAGTTATTTGCATCAACACATTGATGGATTATAAAGAGAGATTTATAATCTTTCTTCTTCAATTCTTTATGTGCAGCTTTTTCTTGATCCGTCGCGGCTTCTGCAAGCGTTGTTACTCTTTCCTTCACAAGATCCCAAAGATCTTGATAACAAAACATAACATTTATCTGCTTGCACCAATTCTCATAATTATTGTTCTTGAGAATCGGAAGATTTGCTGGAAGATACATGTTTGGATGATTCGTTGCCATGGTGATTTTCTTCCCACGAATCGATTAAACCGGAGCTCTTGATACCAGATGTTGAAAATCCCCCAAAACCTATGGAGAATTTCAATCAATCTTGATGAACAAGATTGTAACTACCCGCACAATAACAACGAAAAGAGAAGAACAATGGAGAAAGAGAGAGTGTATAGAACGATGAAGGAAAAAAGTAATATACTTCTGCAGAGTTTCTCTCTGTCCACAAACTGTAGAAAACTTCTTATTCACTTTGCAACTACAAAATACTGTGAATACAATGTTATGAATGCTCTATTCACCTCTATTACAAAATAAGGGTTACTCCATCTATTTATAAATTTAGGTTAACTTGGACCTCAAGTCAAAGCCCAAAACTATAAAAGTTCAAAATTATAATAGCCTAAAATAACTAACACTACTCAACACACTAGGTAGTTCAACACAAAAAATTACAATTCAACAGTGATTTCAAATACAATGTTATTTGATTTGTATGAATATTTTTAAAGTGCATAAAAAGTATTTAAAAAAATATATTCAATATCACGTAGAAAATCTATTTGTAGTGTTGAAATAAACACAATTACTATTTATAAAAAGCATGTAAGACAGAAAACTCAAAAAAGTGAAGATAAGAGGATAGTAAAAATAAAGTGATATAGGTAAGGAGGTGTGTGTGGGGGGTGGGGCTTTAATTTAATCTTAGTCAATCAAGAAAGCAGCCGTGCAGCATCAGCCAACCTCTTTGAAAAGAAATTCGCATTTGGCAACTAAACTATCGTCTATTGGCTGCCAACTTATCTTTGATTTTGACTTCAATTTTGTCACTTTTTCGCATCATCATGCACACTCACACACCCCATCTTTCATCAAATTTCTCCAATCTATAACTTAATAGCTTTTGGTTTTGAATATGAATATGAATATGAATATGAATATGAATATGAATTCTTATATTTTATATTTAAATTTATTAGATTTTTAATCCAAAAAATCAACCATAAATCTTTTGTATTTATGTTATTAGTATATCCTAGTATATGCCTAAATAAACAGTAAATAATTTCTTCTAAACTCAACATAGTACATGGAATCAGAGAGAGAGACTATTTTCAAACAAGGAAATCCTTAATTTTTAACCATAACAAAAAAAATATGATAGAAACATGCAAAGTTTAATTAGGAAACCAAAACTAATTCACAATTATCATTAAAACAGAGCTTCAATCATACAAATAATTTTATTCATTTTGAGAAAGCTCTATACAAAATAGTCCAAATCTAAAGGAAACTCTATAACTAGAAAAAAAAAATACACAGAAAATTAACTAAGGTACATAACATAACAAGAGCTATTACACCTAGCTAAAAACTAAGGTTATTATAACCTTTACGCAGTTTCAACATGTCTTACAAAGACGGTTTCTAAATCAGGCGCTGTAAAAAACTCTCTTACAACACTACCACTACCTTGATAGTTCCTGTTCCACTTCAAAGAAGATTTTTGCTTTCTAGGAGCAGGTGGACACGTGAACAACGTTGGAATTTTTGATTCCTCGTTTGTCGGTGTTGAACATTCTTCCTCTGTAACAATTTCAACTTCTTCTTCTTCTTCTTTCTGTTGTTGTTGTTGTTTTTCTATAGGAATTGTTAAAATTGGCTTCAATGGAGCTCGTAAAGAAATTCCAGCTATAACCCATTTTCGATTATTTTCTGACTCAATTCCTCCTTCTACTTGTGCTTTCTCTGAGTACCCCATATTGTAGTAATAAAGTGAGGAATATGAAGAAATGAAAATGTTGAGAAATGAAAAAGGGTGGAGAAGAGGGAAAAGAGAAGAGATTTTTGAGAGATGGAAAGAGAAAAGAGTAAGATATGGTATTAAATGTAGGAGAGAGGGGTGTGATGTTGAAAGTTGCGTGTGGGAAAAGAAGAATGGAAAAGGAAACAAGAGAGAACCCGAGGAAACTCGTGACATAAGCAAAGACAATAACATTTTAATAAACTAAAATAATATAATAACATTAACCAATCAGAAGAAGAGGGATGTCAGTGATAATTACTTAACATATGGTATGATATATAGATAAAATTATTAAATAATTATGGGTGAGGTTAACTTGTGCTTGAAGAGCATTTGTTAAAAACCTATCCATAGAATTTTGTGTAAAAAAATAATTAATTTTTTATTCAAAGATAAGTAAAATTTAGTAAATTAATTTTATTTAAAGTTTAAAATTTAACTTTTATTTGACCAAAATAGTTCTAATTTACAAATCGAGTCTAATTATATACATCATTCATATACTTAAACTTAACGAAAAATATCTTTTAAAAAAAAATATGAGGATTTTCATATCCAAAGCGAACAATATCTTATAGTCGTGATAGTCCGAGTTTGAAGTCGATAGAAAGAGTATTTTTGAAATTTTAAAATTTGCATCATGCTCCTTAGTCTTGACTCGGAAGCAATTGTTTTAGGCTGGTCAAAACAATTTCATGTTTTTCCGAGACTAAGAGCATTTTATATACAATATCCATAAATTTCAATCTAACAATTAGTCTTTTTTAAAGGACAATGTCATAAGAATTCTCTTACTCAATGCAGATAATACATCATACTTGCGGTGATGCGAGCTTGAGATCGACATCAAAGGATAGTTTATTTTTATATATATATATATATATATATATATATATATATATAATATATATATATATATATATATATATATATATATTCAACGTGTATCTTTTCTAAAGAAAAAAGTCATACCTAAAGCGGACAATATCTCATAGTTTCAGTGACGCAAACTTGAGATCAGTCGAAATATTAACGTTAAAATGAGAGGTCAAATCAACATGTTAGCACCCTTCCCTTAGCCTTGATCGAAGGGATTACTGTTACGGACGGGTCAAAGTAATACCCCATTGTTAGGTTATCAAGTCTAAGAATAATTTATATAATACACCCATATTCCTTAATTCAACGAGACATTCTTTCCAAATGAAAAAATTGCGAGAGTTCTTATATCTAAAACGGACATAAAAATTCTTTATTATATTACTTAATTATTGTGTTTAAAGTTTGAACTTAAATTTTAACTATTATGGCGTGAGAATTATTTTGATCAGTCTTAATCTAAATAAAAATTTATTTGAAGGTACATGTCAAAATTTTTTATTATCCAAAACTTTTTCGACTTTTTATTACCCAAACTTTTTCGAGCATGTTTATTTATTTTTGGGTAAAAGTCTTTTTCGAAATTAATTACTATACACTGTCAGTGTAAAGTTTTACACTATCGATTCATCACCATCACCCGTTTGTATTACTTTATAGATTTTTAAAATAAAAGTCAAACTTCTTTTAATATTCAACGTCTATAATTAAGTGACGGTGTAAAATTCTTTTACACTGATAGTGTATTTCAATTAATCTCATCTTTTTTATATCATTAACTTTACTTTTTTTTTCAATATAAAAATTTAGGTAATTTTATATTGAGATTTATTTTATTTTTTCACTAAAATGGGATGGATGCATAGGGTCTATTGCTACAGTACCCTAAACATTTATTAAAGGGAAGAAATATATATATATATATATATATATATATATATAATATATATATATATATATATATATATATATATAATATATATATATATATATATAATATATATATTATATATATATTATATAATATATATATATATATATATATATATATATATATATATATATATATATATATATATATATATATATATATATATATATATATATATATATGTGTGTGTGTGTGAAGGGGACAAAATCAAATTTTCAAGAAGAACAAAAACTGCGAAAGAAAACCAAAACAAATAGAAAGCATAAAGAACATGAATAGCAACTCCTACCAAAGAAATTAGTGAAGTGAACGATAAAAAAATCCACTTTAAATCATTTGCTCGCCAACTATCTCTTCTTGTTCTTCCTTTTTCTTAGAGCCACCAAATAAAATTATTAACCTATGTTTTTATCCAAATCAACGATCTCATTGAGTCATGTTTGTTCAAGATTCACTCAGAAAAATCATAATTTGTTAGGTTTTTGTAGAAATTAATCCTAAAACTTGTGTGTCATGAATAATATATGCACCGAAGTTTGACAAGTTAGACTATGTCACCGGAAATACCTCTCTAAATAATTGAATTTGCTATTATATCCTCTTAATGATCCTCTTAAAATAGAATGTCAATTGAATATGAATTTCACTAACGATTTTTGTTAATTTTATGTTACTATACTTGCTAAACCACTCAAATTTTCATTACTTTGAACACCTATGTCTTTTTGATGCAAGGTATCAAAATTTAAAATCTCTTCCATCAATGATGATTTTCAATTTAGCATAATCCACTAATCCCAGAAAAGGATCATTATCAGCATATTTTAGACATACTCAATTAATTAATTTTTTAAAGAATCCTTTTGAATTGACATAGATTTATTTCCTATGTGTTCATGCTTTTCATTAGTTATCCCTTTCTTTTGATCCATTTTAACAAGTTTACAAAAATGTCACATATGTGATATTGCGGAAAAAAATGAAATTTTTTTATAATCAACATTAACAAAAAAAAATCATAATCTTCTCTTTCAACCCATAATTTATATCAACTAAAAATCTTTTTAAATGTCCAAATAATTCTCCAAAGAAGTAATTTATCATAGGTGTCTAGAAAACATTCAATTTATCATACAAGTCTTGAAATTTTAACGGAGGATCTCCTTTTCGGACGATTCAAGACTAATCTTATACTCGACTTTGAAAATTTTGATAATCATGTCATCTTCTTTTAAACTAGTTCCAAAAAAATTGATAAGGAGGGATAATAACACAATTCTTATTCGACACTCTAGAAAAAAATATGCTTGTGTACCATTCACTTTATGAATCATTCAACAAGTTTTAAAATTTCAAATATATGAAATTAATTGACATGTTTGTTCATTCTTGAATAGTATTAAATTTGGATTAAGAACTAATTTTAATTTAAAGTTATTTTATAATTTTTTAAGTTTAAATGTAGAATTTATTATTCAATTCATTTTACATAAATATATTCAAATAAAAAACAATTTTTACTCATTTTTAAATTAAATTAATTTTTATCAATGAAGAAACAAAAGAAAAATTGAAAATAACCATTAGACAACAAATGAACATTGTATTTAGTATGGATTCAATGATAATATTTTCTCTTTTCTCAAAATTTGGAATGTCCTTAATTTTGATGTATTTTTAGACCAGAATGTGTATTTCAAACAAAATTATTTTATAATATAATAGAATATTATACACATTAGGTCAGAAAAAATATTTGGTTGAATTTGGCGCCAATATTTTGGTGGAAAAAAATGGGAGAGAGAGGGTTGAAATTTGGCGCCATTTGTTTTATGTTATTGGGATCAACAACAGCTCCAAATACAAAGCGTCTTTCTTTTTTCTTTTTTTAAAACAAGCGTCTTTTTCTTTTGCCCAAACTTTCTCAAAATGCTTTTTTATAGGGAATCATATAATATAACATCATCATCAACCATTCGAAAAAAAATTATCCTAATCACTTTTAAAAAAATACAAATACTACTATCTCGTCATATTTATATATCTCAGTCATATTTATAAAAAAAAATATTATTTACTGCATGTCAGATATGTTGATTATTTAATAAATTAAAAAAAGTCAATTTTTTTATGAGATTAATTACTATACACTGTCAGTGTAAAAAGTTTTACACCGTCGATTCATCATCATCATCCGTTTGTATTACTTTATAGATTTTTAAAATTAAAATAAAAGTCAAACTTCTTTTAATATCCGACGTCTATAATTAACTGACGGTGTAAAATCCTTTTATACTGTCAGTTTATTTCAATTAAACTCTTTTTTTATTTATAAAATTAATTAAAATATTATATTTATTATTTACTGCTTGTCATTTTAAAAATGTAATGCAATATTAGTAATGCATTTGTCAATAATAATTTTAATTATTTATTATAAAAAGATAAAATAGAAAATAGAAAAATAAATATTTTATTGAAAATCCACTACAATCTATGGAGAATTTTATCAATCTTGATGAACAAGATTGTTATCATCTACACAATAACAATGAAAAAAGAGAAGAACAATTGAGAAAGAAAAAAAAAAGAACGATGGAGAAGAAGAATATTTTTGGTAGAGTTTCTTTCTACCCACACCCTGTGGAAAACTTTTTTATTCACTTTGCAACTGTAAAATTCTATAAATACAATGTTATGAATTCAACGTTACAAGAATAAGGGTTACTCCCTCTATTTATAGATTTAGTTTAGCTTGCTCACTAAGCCAAAGCCTAAAATTGTAAAAGCTCAAAATAGTTAACACTACTAAAAATAGACCTAAGCCAAAATCCTATGTGAAGCAACATGTTTCGACACTTCGACACACTAATATAACTCAACACACTAGGTGATTCGACACTTCCTTGCTTTTGTCGAGCAACTTGCTTTAACACAAGGAATTACAATTCAACACAACACTTAATTCATTGTGTCTAAGCTATCTACACTAATCATAGCTCTTAGTCTTCTGAACACTTCAATCTGCATTCCCTCCGTCATGATGTCTGCAATCTGATTCTCAGTTCTGCAGTGTTCACATTCATCTTCCCATCTGTTACCTGCTCTCGAAGATAATGAAACCTCATTTCAATGTGCTTGCTTCGACCATGTGCTATCAGATTCTTCGCCAGATTGATAGCTGACATGTTGTCGATCTTCATGGTAATTGCTCCATGACTCTTCGTTGTCATCTCTTCGACCAGATTCACCATCCATGTTGCTTGACATGCACAAAGGAAAGCATCTATGTATTCTGCTTCGCACAACGATAATGCCATTACTAGCTCCTTTCTCGAACTCCAAGCAACTTGAGTCAGTGTATCACACTAGTTTGCATTCTTTTCCTTCATCAGTTGCAGGAGACAAAATGTCATAGTCAAGAGTTCCTTTCAAATACCTTAGTATCCTCTTCGTCGTTGCTAGATGTGATACCTTTGCCTTCTGCATGAATCTACTCACCATACCTACATTGTATGCTAAGTCAGGGCTTGTGTGAAAAATGTATCGAAGTGACCTAATAAGTCTTCTATATTGGGTTGGGTCGACATCATCTTCATCTGAATCTTTCGACAGTTGTAATCTGGGTTCAACTGGATTTGAAGTTAGGTTGCAATCTTGCATCTCAAATCTCTTGAGTATTTTGTCTGCATACCTTCTTTGATGCATCATCAAACCTCTACCACTCTTGTAGAATTCGATGCCAAGGAAATATGAAATGTCACCCAAATCTGACATTTTGAATTCCTTGTTGAGATCACCTTTGAAGTCTTCGATCTCCTTCTTGCAACTACCTGTTATGAACAAGCCATCCACATAGAGACATAGTGTAAGCAATTCACTCTTGCTTCTTCTTACATATACTCCATGTTCAGTTTTACACTTTACAAATTCCTTCTCCCTTAGAAAGTCATTTATCTTCTTGTTCCAAGCTCTTGGAGCTTGTTAAAATTTGTACAGGGCTTTATGCAGTCTGTACACCTTTCTTTCTTTGCCTTGTTTCATAAACCCAACTGGTTGTGTAACATAAACTTCTTCTTTTCAGAGGCCATTAAGGAATGCACGTTTCACATCCATTTGACACATCTTCCAATTGTTCATGTTTGCTAGACCAACAACCAACCTGTTTTTCGATCCTAGCAACAGGTACAAAAACTTCGTCGAAGTCGATTCCTTCTCTCTGAAGAAATCCTTTCGCCACAAGTATCACCTTGTATCGAGTCACTTCTCCTTTGCGATTCAACTTCACCTTGTATGCCCACTTCACATCGATTACCTTCTTGTTTTGGGGCAATTCGGGGCAATTCGATAAGTGACCAAGTGTTGTTGACTTCGATTGACTTCAGTTCTTCTTTCATTGCTTTCACCCACTTCGAATCGTTCAATGCCTCAACTATATTGACTGGTTCAACATCTGTGTAGAAAGCATAGTGTACCAGCTCACATTCTTCATTGACCACATCATCTGATGTAATCACACATTCTTGCAACCTTGTAGGCATGTGTTGTTCTTTGAGGTCTGCTTGGGCCTGCTTCACCTCTGACTTCTTGTCGAACTTCTCTTTCGACTTCACTAGCTGGTTCATCACATAAGATTCTCACTAAATCCTTCTTAGCATTCTCAGTCCAATCTCATTCCTTAAGCTCATATATGATCACGTCCCTGCTGATCACCACTTGCTTGTTCACTGGGTCGAACAACTTGTATCCTATATTCGAATGATATCCTATCAGGATCATATGACTCGACTTGTCATCAAGTTTTCTTCTCAACTGATCTGGCACATGTCTATGTGTTATAGATCCAAACACCTTCAAATGACTCAAGTTAGGCTCGACACCAGACAACATGATTCCTTCTAGCTTCTTCATATGACATATGTTCAGGATATATGATGTAGTCAACACAACCTCTCCCCATAAGTCATAGTGTAGATGCTTGCCTTTCAACATATTTCTCACCATATTCATGATGGTTATATTCTTCCTTTCTGTGACTCCATTCTGCTATAGAGTGTAGGATGGCACCACCTCATGCATAATCCCTTCTTTCACACATAATGCATCAAAGTCTTTCAACACATATTCTCCACCACCATCAGTCCTCGGAATCTTGATCTTTCGACCGCTTTGTCTTTCGACCATAGATTTAAACTTGGCAAATACCTCAATCACTTTGCTTTTCTTCTTGATCGGGTAAGCCCATAGTTTTCGACTGAAATCATCTATGAATGTAATAAATTATTTGTTACCTCCAATCAAATCCACCTGCATAGGACCACATACATCATAGTATATGACTTCAAGAATTGCCTTCGACTTACTTCCTGCATCCTTATTGAAGTTGTTCTTGTGTTGCTTCTCCTACACACATTCTTCACACACTTCGTTTGGAATATCGATTTCTGGTAATCCTGAAACCATATTTCTTGTCTTCAAATTCATGATGTCTTTGAAATTGAGATGACAAAGTCTAGAATGCCATATCCATTCATTTCTGCTAGCTGTTGTTACAAGGCACTTTTGTTCCATCACATTAAGCTCAATCTTGAAGGTTCTATTCTGAGACATTGGAGCCTTCAAGATCAACCTTCCATTTGAGTCGAGAACTCTTATCATCTTGTGTTCGATCAATACCTTGTAGTTCTTTTCGACTAACTGCCCTATGATGAGAAAATTGTTCTTCATGCCTGGTATGAAAAACACATTTGAAATTACTGACTTCTTGCCATCTTTCCACATAATCAGAACATCACCAACACCTTAAGCTGCTAGAGTATTGTCATTTTCAAATTTCTCCATGTTCTTCATCGAGGGTTTTATGTTGACAAATCAATCTTTCCTTTCAGACATGTGTGATGAGCATCCTGATTCCAAGTACCATTGGTCCTTAAATCTCTCTCCATCTCTCGTTGTAACCATCAGTTACATCTCTTCTTCTTCATGTTACGCCAGCTTTGCATAAGTTTCTTGATACTTCCGCCTTTCTGGACAATCACTAGAACAATGATCATGCT